>NW_024038916.1:0-5494 GCF_016077235.1 Cyprinodon tularosa | reverse complement strand
GTGGCGGTCGCGTGGGTGTTGCGGCCGGTCGCCGGGCTTGGTGCGGGGGGGCGGGGCGTGTTTCGGTGCTCTGTGGGGCTGGGGCGTTTCGTGTCGGCGCCGTGGGGGGGCTGGTGTTTCGGTGCCCGGCCCTACTTCGGGGTGCCGGCTGCCGGCGGGGCCGCGCGGGACTCGTCCCCGCGGCTCCCCGGGCGCGCCGGCATGGCGGTGGCTGGGGGGCTTCTTCGTGGCTGTCTCTCCTCCTGCCTTGGTGGGGTCTGGTTTCCGGGGCTGGCCCCGCCTTGGTGCCTTCGCTTCTGGGGTCCCCTTGGGCGCCTGGGGCTTTGGGTCTCCCGGCGCTGGACTCAGTGCTCTGGGGGGTGTGCCTCTCCGGCTCTCCACAACCACTATTGAGCATTTTTTTTTTTCTATGGTTAAAACTTTACATGCACAAGTTCACCCTCACAAACAACTACAGGTGCTAGGCTTCAGGTACTTAGAGATTCACTTCCAAACAGAAACACCACATTCATATCTTCAGGTAACACAGAGTACATGTCAGACTTAATAATATTACTTTAGCGATAGTTTCAAGGTGTTTGCTTTATTGTATATCTCGTACCATGTTTTTTGGTTGTGCTGTTCTTTTTTCTTTTTTTTTTTTTTTTTTTTTTTTTTTCTCCATCTCATTACAGGTGTTGAAGCAGACTGAAAATGTTTTGTCATTGTCTCCTTCCTATCTCCTCTTTCTTTCATCTTTTGTCCTGTTTTTTTCTTTTTCTTTTTCCTTCTTCTTCTTCTTCTGTTTTTCTGCTCTACTTACATTGCAGTGTCCATATGAACTGTAAAACTCCCTGCGTAATTATAATAAAGCAATTTATATACATGAAACAAGTGGAGCAGTATGGCAATTGCGATACCGCTACACTTGTGAAAGTAAAATCTGTTGGGCTCCTTTTGGCATCAAGACAATTATTCTTATTGCCACCTTGCCAGACAGGACACTGTAAAAAAAAAAAAAAAAAAAAAAAAAAAAAAAGGAATAAATGAGAATGTCATCAATGTAAACAAACACAAACACGTTGAGGAAATCTCTGAGAACATCGTTAACAAGGGCTTGGAAACAGGCTGGGGCGTTAGTCAGACCAAAAGGCATCACCAGGTATTCAAATTGGCCCAAGGGTGTCTTAAAGGCAGTCTTCCATTCATCACCCTCTCGTATTCTGAGGAGGTGATAAGCGTTTCTTAAATCCAGCTTGGTAAAGACAGTTGCACCCTGCACAGGTTCAAAGGCTGAGGCGAGAAGAGGCAATGGGTATTTGTTTTTAATAGTAATTTGGTTCAAACCACGATAGTCGATGCATGGCCTCAGGGAACCATCCTTCTTGCCCACGAAGAAGAAACCGGCGCCCAGGGGAGAGGATGAAGGACGGATTATTCCAGCAGCCAATGATTCGTTGATGTATTTTTCCATTGTCTCTCTCTCTGGTTTGGAAATGTTATACAATCTGCTGCTTGGAAGAGGAGCACCAGGTAAAAGTTCTATGGCACAATCGTATGGTCTATGTGGAGGTAGGGACGTCGCACTGACCTTACTGAAGACGGGGGCTAAGTCGTGGTACTCAGAGGGAACTGAAGAAAGGTCAGGGGAGTCCATCTCCCCCCCACCTCTAGGAGGCTCCAACATCGGGGCAGCAGAACGAAGGCATGCTTCGTGGCACGTAGTAGACCATGATTCCAGGAGACGTTTGGTCCAATTTATGTGAGGGTTATGCTTCTCCAACCACTCAAATCCGAGGACCAGGGGGGAACATGCAGAGGGAAACACAAAGAAGGTGATAGTTTCTCGGTGGTTACCTGACAAAAGTAGCTCGAGGGGCTGGGTTTGGTGGGTAACACGATGAAGTCTCTTTCCGTCAATGGCGGACACACTGAGAGGCTGAGACAGGGGAACGGTTTGAATCTGGAGCTGCTGGACGAGGTCTGAGTCGATTAGATTACGCTCACAGCCTGAGTCGATGAAGGCGGAGAAAGAGAGACTCTGGTTATTACAAAAAAGGGTGGCTTGCAGCAACAGTCGAGGAGATTTAGTCGAATTTATATGGCCCGCCAGACTCCTCATATCCTCTGGCGGGCCCCGGCTTTTGATTTTGCCGGGCAGGAGGCAATAAAGTGACCACTCTCACCACAGTAGATACAAAGTTTTCCTAGAAAACGCCTCTGTCTCTCCTCAGGAGAGAGCCTAGTGTGTCCCACCTGCATAGGCTCATAATCCCTTTCGCCTGAATGAGAGGCCTGAACAGGCAATGATAGAGACTGGGGCTTAGATCTCTGTGTGGGCATCTGCTCTGTAGAGGGAGAGAGAACAGCCATGTTATGAGAGGCAGAGGAAAAGTTACCTTGCTTCTTAGAGCTGTTTCTGGCTCGAATCCTGTTATCTAATCTGATGGAGAGACGAATTAAATCTTCGAGGGAAGCTGGTTCATCGAGAGTAGCAAGTTCATCTTTGATTTGTTCATTTAAAGCCATGAAAAATGCTCCTTTGAGAGCGCTCTGGTTCCATCCGGAAGCTGCCGCTTTTACCCGGAAGTTAATTGAAAAATCTGCCACTGAAGAATTACCTTGTTTAAGGTTGAAAAGAGCTCTGGAATCAATCGTTTGGTCTGTCTCCTGGTTAAAGACCTGGGAAAATTCAGCAATGAAGTCAGAAAAACGGCAATTTAAAAATCTTGCCTGAGCCCATTCTAAAGCTCTTCCTGTTAACTGAGAGAGAATGAACGTTATCTTCTTGTAATCTGTAGAAAAACAATCAGGAGAGTTCAGAAAAATCAGCCGGCACTGGAATAGGAATCCCTTACAATCTTTCATGTTACCAGAAAATTTTTCTGGGAGACTAGGACGGAACTCTGATGACGTCACAGGTTGTGACCTCGGGGGAGGAACTGGACCCGGAAATGGTTGCTGTGCGGATGTAGCGTTAGCTCCATTCAGGAAATTAGAGCAACTCTGTAGCATTTGGTTATGAGATCCAACAAGATGGTATAACTCACGAAGCATTTGGGTTTGTCCTTGGAGAAGAGCTTCTTGCTCGTCCAAACGACGGGTGAGGTGATCTGCTGGGCCTTGAGTTTGGCCGCAGTGTTCTGTCATGATCGGTTCTCTAATGGAGACCCAAAGATGCAGAACACCACTGACGGACACAGGATGAAAAGTTTAACAAGTTTATTTGCACAATCACACTGTATATGCTGAAGGCTGGTTCGGGCCTGGATTCTGGTTTCACCGGAGTCTGCGTGAGAGACAGCACAGTTAAGGACAGTTGTCGGGGTTTGGTTTCCAAAGAAGCACAGATAGTACCTTGAGGGTTCTTGAGGTTCACTTTGGGAGAGTCACTGTTGGTTCTGGAGAAGGATTTAGTTGCAGAGTCCGTTAGCTGCTTCAGCGTCTCACGTCTAGTTTGAACAGACCTTGGCATTGGTTTCCCAGCTCTAGCCCAGAGCTGCTTGGAGGTTGTCAGAGTATCTTCAGGGTTTGGCTCAGAGGGTCGGCTTGGCAGGTAAGCTCTTCCAGAGCTTTCACGGAGGAAGCACGAGTTTCCTAGAGGCACAGAAACAAAAGTTAGAATCCAACTAGGGATTAGAGTCATGGAGATAATCACTGAGATCAAGGCTTTAGCGCTGACCAACTGGAACAACACTGCGGCGTTGAGGCAAGGTCTGAAGACAGCTTAAGTAGTGGATCCTCTGATGATCTTGATGAGCTGCACCTGTGCAGGAGGCTCCCTCAGAGGATCCACGGCGGACTCTGCTGGAGAAAGATGGGATTTTCTCCAGCTCCCAACAGCCTACCATCCTGAGATTGGGGCAGGAACAGGGCACACTCAGTGGATAAGAGACAGGACATGATCAGGAACACTAAGACAATATTAAAAACCCCTCTAACCACTCGCTTCCGAGAATGAGAACATCAAAGTCATACTTAGCAACACAATTTCCAAGTCAAAACTCACAAACAATGATCTAGCCCCGATAGCTGTGACTGAGCCATATATGAAGCAGCAGGAGCAGGTGGATGAGATGAGTGATAATTGGTAGCCGTGCAGAGTTAAGTGAGTTAAAGGAGCAGTTAGGTCAGCTAACAGAGTCATGATTATGACAGAATTTGATTATTAGGATGGAGAGTTAATAAATGATAGAATATAGGGGGCACTGGGAGATGCTATTCCAATTAAAAAATGAAAAACAAATAAATCGAATAAAGTAAAATTTGTAAAATAGAATAATGAGAAATAAGAAATGAAAAAAGCAAATTGTAAATACCTTTTGGTTACAGGCCAGTTTAACTTTTGAATACACATAAATTACTCGTATGTGATTAGTGTCATGTTGGGTTTCAAATGTCTTGCCCACATGCAGAAAACTACTCAGAGGCACGGGAAAAGTTAACAATTTATTGAATATGACAAAAACTCAATGAGAGATAATACAGGCTATTCACAGCTGGGAAGTATTCAGCGGTCTAGTGAAATGGAACCGGAAACTCTAGAGGGAGATCAAAAATGGTGACCTAATGGTCCATAGGAAAATCAGCCGAAAAAGATAAATAGCTTAATTTGACTCACTGAAAATGGTCTTCGGTTGATCCTTGGGTCCAGTTTGTGGGGAGGATGTCCAGATATGGAGGTTACTTAGTTGGAGGGCGGACAGGCAGACTTTTGGTGGGTCCAGAGGAGCAGCAGAGCGGACTGTCTGAGATTTTCTTGAGGAGGGCTTGAACTGATCAGGTGAAGGTTTCCCCTTGCTCAGAGAGACAAATATTTCCTTCCAAGGGGTAGAAGACCAGGCTTATCCAGTGGATCAGTATGTTATCCTGCCGGAGAATCACAAAGGAGACAAAGGTTAACTCCTTAGACTCGGAGAGACAAAAAAGCTCAGAAGGTTAGACTCAGCTAATCTCAGAGAGGATAGAGTACCCAATACTGGCAAACACTCTGGCGTTTAGGTGATGACAGTCCGCTGCCTATATACTCCTCTGGAGGTAATGACCAATCGAGCAGCAGGTGTGGGCGGTCAAAACCAGGAAGAAGGCCTCCAGGCCAACAGACAACTAGGGAACCATCTAGTGAATGGACGAAGGTACTAAAAAGAAGAAGATCATAAAGCAACCCCCCACAAACAGGAACCCTAACAATTAGTTGGTTTTTCAAAGTTTCATTTTTAAGGCACATTTGCTAGATGTATTCTTTCTTGATTAATGGTCTTTGCTTTCAGTAATACTTGAACAAATCTTTCTTCATACCAATTAGGTGAATCATTTGTGTAAAAGAAATCTGGTACTCAAGCAAATTACTTGGGTTGTATTTCTTCCTTAGCTACTGTACACCTTTCTATGGAGGCATAACAAATCTAGCAATGAAGATGCATTAAAGAAGGAAATTAAGTGATTTTGGTTTGACACAGCAAATATTTCCTAGTGTGAGCTTCTAGCAGCCATTAGAAGAAATATAGCCACATTT
>NW_024038915.1:0-6033 GCF_016077235.1 Cyprinodon tularosa | reverse complement strand
GTTTAAAGGCCTGAGCGGTCCACGGCCATCAGAACATCACTGTTTAAAGGCCTGAGCCATCAGAACATCACTGTTTAAAGGCCTGAGCGGTCCACTGCCATCAGAACATCACTGTTTAAAGGCCTGAGCGGTCCACGGCCATCAGAACATCACTGTTTAAAGGCCTGAGCCATCAGAACATCACTGTTTAAAGGCCTGAGCGGTCCACGGCCATCAGAACATCACTGTTTAAAGGCCTGAGCGGTCCACGGCCATCAGAACATCACTGTTTAAAGGCCTGAGCGGTCCACAGACATTATAACAGCAGATGAACAACCAGCAAAGTGCAGCAAGTGGCCAGCAGAGGGTGTTACTGCTCTTTACGTCCCTGGTTCAGGTGGAGCTGGTTGACAGTTGCCTTTTGTATCTATGCTTCTTTTTCTATGTCTGCTTCTGTCTCCTTGAACCCCAGTGGGCCTCAGCAGATGGCCGCTCACACTGAGCCTGGTTCTGCTGGAGGTTTCTTCCTGTTCAAAGGGAGTTTTTCCTCTCCACTGTCGCTACAAGCATGCTTAGTGTGAGGGATTGCTGAAGAGTCAATGAGTCGATGCAATCAGCTGGTTTTCCTTAGATAGAAAACCAGACTGGATGATCTGGTGACCTGGAAAGCGACCTGAGATGACATGATGTGAATTGAAAATCTGAATAGAATTTAACTGAATTTAATTAAGTGTTAAAAATAAATGTTAGATTTCAGATTACTAAATCTATGTAATATAGTTTAGAAAAATTAAACTAAAATACATCAAATTAACTTGTAATTTAGACATGGAGAGGAGAGCAGGGATCTGTTCGACACGCTGAATCCAAGGAGGAGACATGAAACTTTACTGCACTTAGGGATGTTTATTGCACCCTTTTCGTGTGAAGCATTGTAAAATAAATAGACTTGCAGACTTAGAAGAATCAATTTTACTAGATGATATGGTTGAATAGTCTCTATAAAGTGACCTGAGATGACGGGATGTGAAGTGGAGGTATAGAAATAAACTGAACAGAATTGAATTTGAGTTTTATTCACTATTATCATGGTTGGGGGGAGGTTTTTGAGGACCCAAAATGCAGGGTGTACTTCTCCAGAGTACCAAAATACAAAGAACCAAAAAAGAACCAGAAAACATCAAAGAAAACTCACCTGGGGAGCCAGAGATGAGGAAACAGCAAAACAACAACCAGGAAGCAGCACTGAGTGACTGCAGAGGTGGAGTATATAAGGGGAACCAAACAAAGGGTGGCCTAACGAGCTGAAAAAGGAGCAGGTGTGAATAGAACTAGAAGGAGGCCAAGGGGAAAGGGGACTTTCCTTTCTAAAAAGCATGCACACATTTATGACTCAGTTTTATATAAACTCAAATTCAGTGTTAAATATGTGACTATGAGGCTTGTTCTTTCAATAAATGTCACTGAATCTGTCATGATCTTGTTGCTGATGACTGGCTTGATTATTCATTCCATTCATCTGCCTAGCTCCGCCCAGTTTCTCATCACCGTTCATCTGAATTACCTGTAGCAGTCTCAATTTAGCCTGCCTGCTTCCAGTCATCAATGGAAGATTATTCGAGCTCTCTGTGCAAGTTTTCTAGCCTATCCAAGTGTTTGTGATTGCCTGATCCTGACACGTTCTGCCTTTGGGCCGCTGAGCCTGCCTGTTCCGATATGTTTGCCTGATCTGTCCTTGGAATCCTGCTGGAATCTGCCTTTTCTCTGAACCTGGAACTGTTTCCTGATACTGACCTAGATTTCCCTTTAGCACCTCTTCGTATCTCCGATATTCTGGCTCTGACTCCTGAGCATGTCGTCGACACATTCTATTCAGTTTATTTCTATAGCTCCAATTCACATCATGTCATCTCAGGTCACTTTCCAGTTCACCAGATCATCCAGTCAGATTGATTCAAAGTTTTCTATCTAAGGAAAACCAGCTGATTGCATCGACTCATTGACTCTTCAGCAATCCCTCACACTAAGCATGCTTGTAGTGACAGTGGAGAGGAAAAACTCCCCTTGGACACTGCAGATCCTTCATTTTTAATCGAAATAGTTCTTATTAAAAATAAAAAGTTCACAAGTCAACTGCCTGCATGTGTGGTGCTCTTCCCTTAAAGGGACAGTAACCTGTTTTAGACTTAGATTTAGACAACTTTTATTGTAATTTTGTATACACAGAGTGCATACAATTACTGACGATGTGTCTGAAACGGTTGAAAACTTCAAGTATTTGTTGAACTTTTGCCTAAAAATGTCAGAAAGGAATGTTGACCCTGGGACCACATAGAGCTGCAATGAGGTCCTCATAACTCAGAGTTTCTCAGAGCAGTGGAAGAGGGAGAGATCATAACTGTTGCTAATAAATGTAAAAATAAAAGGTCCACTGATTGTGATGACAACAGCTAAAAGATGCAGTTAAACCACTGACTTTACAAACTAAATGAAAATGGCAACTATTATATCATTTAACAAAACAATTAGGACAACAACAATTTTCAAACTACAGGCCTATTTCGTTACTTCCACAGTTTTCCAAGATTATCGGAAAAAAATATTTATTAGGCAGACTGGAAAACTATTAAAACAAACAAGTTTCTGAAAGTCACAGTGAGATCACAGCATCTACAGCTTTGCCAGTTCTGTAGTTGATAGAAGAAGTCAGCAGATATTAATAATTGAACTTTAGTGATCTCAGATTGGAGAAATTTACCTCTGCATTTAACCCATCAGCTTGGGGAGCAGTGGGCTGCCATTCTGTGGTGCCCCGGCAGCAGTTTAGGGTTAAGGGTCTTGCTCAGGGACCGAGAGAGGCAGGCTGTAGGAGTGGGGCTCCAACTTGGAACCTCAGGATTCCAAGCTCCCCCTAGTTTATTCTCTACATAAATGACAAATGTAAAGTTTTATGAAAATTAAGTCTCTTTTTTCTTTGCAGATGACAGATATTTTCTGTACAGGTGAGAGCTGACAGCAGCGCATAGATGATATCACACCAGAAAGGACTTTTAAAAACTCTCGCTCTAGCGTGCTAGCATCCAGAAAACTCAGGCATTTTACTGATTCTTTAAATATTCCAGTGTTTTCAATGATTGGCTATAAAACAGCCAGCAAAATATAAATGACTTTGACTAATTAGGCAAACAGCTTGCCATAGTTTCTCCCACGGCTGAATGGCTGTTGGAGTCCCTGTTGAGTGGCTCTTTGTCTGGTGCCTTGCTCATGGACCTTACTGTCTCAGCGGACCTTAGCAGGAGCTTGGGACCCAAGCCTCTCCACCAAGACAAGGTGGCGACTCTTTGGAGAGGAAACCTTCAGTCACACCAGATATCTGAGGGGAAAACCCACCAAGCATGAGGAGCTCCATCAATACCTGCCATCTTTCTGCTCCACCATGCTGCCCTTTTTAAACATCTGGGATGTTTCTGATTTACTCACTGATGAGTCTTCATTACATGGAAAACCCACACATCCATCATCCATCAATCCATCCATCCATCATCCATCATCCATCCATCATCCATCAATCCATCCATCCATCATCCATCATCCATCCATCATCCATCCATCATCCATCATCCATCAATCCATCATCCATCATCCATCATCCATCCATCATCCATCAATCCATCATCCATCATCCATCATCCATCATCCATCATCCATCCATCATCCATCATCCATCAATCCATCCATCCATCATCCATCATCCATCATCCATCAATCCATCCATCCATCATCCATCCATCATCAATCCATCATCCATCCATCAATCCATCATCCATCCATCATCCATCCATCATCCATCAATCCATCCATCCATCATCCATCCATCATCCATCAATCCATCCATCCATCATCCATCCATCATCCATCATCCATCCATCATCCATCCATCATCCATCCATCATCCATCAATCCATCCATCCATCATCCATCCATCATCCATCCATCATCCATCCATCATCCATCATCCATCCATCATCCATCCATCATCCATCCATCATCCATCATCCATCCATCAATCCATCATCCTGTCATGATGGGTTCACTAAAAGCGACCCAAGTATGCAGAACACCACTGACGGACACAGGGATGAAAGTTTAACAAGTTTATTTTGCTCAAGCACACAGAATGTACTGGTTCGGGTTCGGGGCCTGGATACTGGTTCACCGGAGTCTGCATTAGAGACAGTTCAGTTAGCGTGGCCAACAGAGGTTTGATTTCCTGAAGCTTACTGATTGTACCTTGAGGGTTCTTGAGGTTTAGCTTTGGGAGAGTCTCTGTTGGACCTGGAGAGGGGTTCATCAGCAGAGTCCGCTAGCTGCTTCAGCGTCTCACTTCTAGTAATGCACAGACCTTGGCTTTAGGTTTTCCAGCTCTTAGCCCTGAGCTGCTTGGAGGTTCTCTAGGATTCTTCAGGTTTGGCTCAGAGGGTCGGCTCGGCAGGTTAGCTCTTCCTGAGCTTCACAGAGGAGACACTGGTTTCCTGTGTTGGGATATATTGCCAAAATGGAGCTAAATCAGTGGGGTGTGCCATCTGAACCATCCCCCTTGTTAGCCACCTGGAACCCATCCCCCTTCTCTTCTCCACTTGAGACAGTGGGTTCCAAACGAGGTACAGATCAGAGATGAGCCGATATGACAGACAGCCTGACCAGAGGAAGCTTAAGAAGGAGTATGAAGGAAGAGATCAGGATGAGAAGCTAGAGCAGTCAGCCATGAAGGAGATGGAAGCTAACCTCCGTAGGTTGTTAACAGAAATGTTTCGTCAGATCAACAACCCCTCTCAAGACCCAGTTGGACATGAAAATCCTCCAGGAAAACCCGACCCGAAGCCTCCATCAGCATGACTAGGCGGGGACTTACCTTCCACAGCTTCCTTATTACACTTAGTGGAAAAGGAAGGTCCAGGTGGTGAGCCCCCAGAATCCCCTCAGATCTCCTCAGGAAGAACCTTTATTTTGGTCCACCTCTTTTCAGAGAAGACCAATCCCCACTCAGGAAAACATCCTTACCAGGAAGTCAGTAACATTTGTCAGGAGGTAAGATCAGGAAATGGATCTTACTTAGACTGTAGAACCGGTTCTGGCCTGTTCAGGTCAGCTGCTGCCCATGGCTCACCTGCAGAGGTCCAGGGAGGCTGCAAAGCAACCCGACACGCTCCCCAGCAGGTGACCCATCAATCGTCTCAATCATTTGACAACAAACAGGGGTGTTACTCAGAACATTCCACCTGTTGTCAGCTCCAATCATCAGCCCTTTTGGAACTAACTCCTCCTAAGCAAAGGGGGGTTACATCCATTTGGTCCAATTTACAGATGAACTGGATCGGACCAGTTCTCATCCCGATAGAACGTACTCAACATCTTGCATTTGTAGCATTCTTCTCCATAGAGCAGGTAGACAGAATGAAATGCAACCCAGAATCCACTTCTGCCCGTGGAATGGAGTGCACCTCCATTCTTAAGAACACATGTGCATAGTACCAGTCAGATTGAGTGTATGTTAACACACAGGAAAACATGCACTGATCTCATAAGGTTTCATTTCCACATTTCAAAATTTCACAGCTTTTGAACTAGCCTCCTTCTTAAGGGAAGGACTACAAGGTCATAATATCCATAAACCATTTGTGAGCATAATGCACTGGACAGATCCAACAGAAGTGGTAAAACTTGACATGATATCCTCTGAAGTTGTCAGAAATGTATGCAGGTTAGACGACTCATCTGGAACCAGCTTGCTAAAAGGAGTGATCACACGCATCTGATTCCCTTTCTAGTTTTGGTAAAGATTTAAAGTTGAACGGTCTCTAATGTCTGCAACACCTACAAATTCACCTGGCTTATGACTTAGTTGTTCCAGTTTTTGTAAACTCTGATAGCTTAGAAATTGGATTCATGCTAAATCTCCTTATCATTCAGAGAGCCAATGCGTATAGGCTTATTCCGCGTTAAGCATGAGTTTTGAAAGATAAACCCATGTCCACCTAAACCTCCTCAATATTA
>NW_024038914.1:0-5952 GCF_016077235.1 Cyprinodon tularosa | reverse complement strand
TTTTTTTTTATTACTTAAATAAATCTATAAATGTTTCTTTGTTTTGATAAAAAAAACACACACATATAAGAAGGTTAAGCTGAAAAGACCTATGGGCAAAAAAGGGAAGTTGAGCAAGATAAGGTTTGAGTGCACAGAGATATGTATTGTTAAAAAGTAGATCTAATCTTTACATTGTTGGTCAACTTAAAGCTACAGTGTGTAATAATTACAGGGATATACAGTCAGAAATGTAATATATTATACATAACTATGTTATTTATCATCATCTACGAGCTCAGCCTCTTAACCTTAATATTTGCGTTGCCTTAGAATTCGTTATTAAAATTACATAGGAGCGGGTCTCGCAGCCATGGAGGCAGACATCTTTGCGCTACGGCAGCGCAGAGCCAACAAACTAGCGATTGCGAGATCGCCCATTACGCTCGAAAGTAACTACGGCAAGTTGAGAGAGATGAACTGAAACGGCACTGAACAATAGATGGCAGTATAATGCCTGAGAATACTATCTGTAAAATTATCTATGTAAACAAACCTCATCACTTGAGAAGGTAGGTGATGCGGACGTCGTGGAAGACATTTTGTCCCGTAACGCTCGCCGTACTGTTGGGGGGGGAGAAGCGGTTGGGGGGAGATGTTAATTTTGCTGCGGTCTGCAGTCTGGACGTTAGATGTCGCTAAAAATTACACACTGTAGCTTTAACCCTTGTACCAAAAACAAAAGGTAAAATCATATTTAAGATAACAGCTATAGATAACAGCCAGTTTAGCACAGTTCATAATGTTCAGGCAAATAAATATTTGAATATTGGTTTTTAACACATCAATCATGCCATTTCAGTAAATATGCTATTCACCTATACAATTATTAAAAATAGTTTTACAATCATTGTTTGTCCTGTTTGTCTCTGTGTTGCCCTGACATAGACTGGTGACCTGTCCAGGGTGGACCCTGTCTCTCGCCCATAAGCGTCGTTAGACCTATTTAAGGGTGGCTTCAGTCATCCTTTCTTTAGCATTAGCCACCCTATAAATATTTTGCGATTTAAAAAAAAAAATTTTTTTTTTTTTTCTGTATTTATTTTTTCCTCATATTTTCCCAAAACAAATGCAGTAAAGCGCCGAATAAAAGCCATAAAGAAGACAAGTTAATCTGAACAATCATAGGCGTAACTTCCTTAAGGACTGGTGTGGACATGTCCCCACCAATCTTGACCGGTAGGGGGACAGTCCCCACCAATATTTTGTACACGTATTTTGCTTTCGGTGCTGTGTATATCTGATTAAAGCCCCATTCATGCCGCTCCTCAGAAAGAAAATTAAAAAAGTTCTCCCCGCTGCTCACCGTCCACAAACCCCGACAAAAAAACTCAGAAAACAGAATCTGTTGGCTCTCGCTTTCTCCCCATCACCCCCCTCCTCTGGTGATTTTTTTTTTATCCGTGTGTGTTGTTATGGACATCAGAAATGTTATATTAATCAGGCACTGGGTGTAGCGCAGCGTACAATAGCCTATGATGTGTTAACGGGTCGGGTTGCGGGTTAAATATCAACGGCTCGGGTTCGGATTTGAATTGAAGATATCCGCGGGTGACGGGTCGGGTTCGGTAGTCATCCTAACGGGTTCGGGCGGGTGCGGGTTGGTAAAACTCGACCCGTGCAGGTCTCTAAGCTACACTACATTCAGTATCGTTGCCATAGAAACAGACAACAGCGCCAATATATCAGAATTATACTAAAACACACACAAATAATTTCCCACATAAATAACAGGACTTTCAGTCCATTACAGTTTTCCGTTTTTAGAGGGTTGTTTATTTTGCGTTTATTAAGTGATGGCTGTGGTATATTAGCTTTCACTGCTATAAGCTTTCGCAGCAGTGATTGATTAATTTAAACACCTGCTCTACTGATGGTCTATCGGAGTTGGTGTTTAGGTTGAACATAAAGAACACCTTTTATTTGAAGCTTCTTGTAGCTACTGTTTTAATCCCGGCTTTACTTAAAACTTTTTCCTGACTTTGATAGTGTTGCCATTCAGTAGCAAGCACTGCGCCCCTTTTTCTTTTATATGTACACGTACATTTAAGATTTAGCGTGTTAAGTTGACAACTCATGAGCAAGCTGCTTTTTGCAATCTAGCAGGAAGGTAAGGATAGGATCTTGCAGGTGTGACGTCACTCTGCAGGGGGTCCAAAGATAAAAGATTTAAACAATTTTGGCATTGGAATTTCAGATTTAAGGGAGTTAGAAAGTTCACTTAGTAAAAGTGCAAACAATAAATCTGATTACAGATTACTTTTAAGCTGGTTGAACATACTGCGACAGACTGGTGACCTGTCCAGGGTGATCCCACCTCTCACCCAGAACGTGGCTGGAGATATGCACCAGCACCTCCTGATCCCACTGAGGGATAAGGTTAAAGAAAATGGATGGTTGAACATGGTCCGCTCTCCCAGATTCTATCAAATCAGTATTGATACCCTCAGGGGCGGATTTAGGAAATTTGGGGCCCAAGGCAAAGACAGGCAGGGGGCCCCCTGAGAAGAAAACCCATAAAACAGACTCATTCTACAGATAGAGAAATGTTAATAGAATAGACATCCATTATTTGTTCTAGGTTTTGTCCCTCTCTTCTTGTCCCTTTTTCCTCTCTATTTATCAGCGTTCTGATGGCATTTTAGCCAAAGTATTTTTATCAAAAACATAATTAATGTGCACAAATAAGGATTAGTTGTATTAACCATAAATGGAAACAGAGTTTTATGGGGCCCCCAGGAACTTGGGGCCCTAGGCAACTGCCTAGTATTGCCTAATGGTAAATCCCCCCCTGGATACCCTGCTAGTGGATGTTCTTGACAGAAAGACAGAGTTGCTTAATCATATTCTGCTTAAGGCCCCGTAAGATCATGTCCGAGTCTTGGTTTAAAAGTAAATTAATTTTAAAAAGTGACCCAAAATTGACTGTCAATAAATGTTCTACAAAATTGATATATTTATTTGATTTCTTTGATTTGTACTGTCTGTTTAGATTTGTTATATTTTTTGCACAAAATATATAAGTGAATATTGTAACAGTTATGTTTTCAACTGTAAGCATTAAATTGATAAATGTTATTCGCATTTTTTTGGCTTTATCCTTTCCAACAAAAAAAAAAGGCGTCGCGCAGGTAGCTCCCTTTCCTTATGAGCCGTCCCCACCAACTTTCAACACAAAGTTACACCCTTGTCTTAGACAACGCCTTAGCAGGTGCACTGAAAAAATTTCGGCGCGCGCTATGCGCGCACAATATCTTCTACAGGCTGAGCCACCCTTGTCTCTTAAACCTAGAGACATCCCTGCTCTCGCCCATTGACAGCTGGAGACCTCGCCACCTGTGCAGGGATAAGCCTGACGGAAAATGGATGGATGGATATTTTACAGTCTAAAATGGTTGTTTAATCACAGTTAAATGTACTCTCTTGTTTTTTGAAGGCCTTATAAAACAGGAAGCTGGGATAGGTCAAGGGTTATTCCCTTTTAGCAGTGACATAATTTACCACAGATTGTGTTTTCTTTGTGGTGATTCAGGCTCTCTCCTAGCTGAGGGTTACTGTCACTTCAAGAGCATCTGATGTTTCCTGGTTTAAGCGAAAGAATAGAAAAAAAAAAGATTGGTAAAAAAAAAAAAACATCATTGAATCATTGAAAGGCAGTAAACTTTTTGCTTTGTATCCACCACAATTGTCTTTTTTAAGGAATATAAAAACCCTGCTATTCTAAAAGGAAAGTGAGTAATTTCAAAATCCAACAAGATGTGAGCAAGCTGCCAGCAGCTACACCTACATGGTGTGTCTGCACAAACTGCAAGGAGATGCCTACGGACATCGAAAGGAAGAGAAACTGCTGCCTCTTGCATGTCCATGATGCAACACATGGACCAGTTTGTGTCGTCAGAGGGGGTTCTGTGTTTCGCCGGAAGAATTTGGGAAGAAATCCGGGCAGAGGCTGATGTTGTAGGGCCAGGTGAAAGCAACAGAAACTTCAGGCATGCAGCCTACAGATAGTTCGTGATATGGCAGCATGGGGCACTGGGGCATGGTCGCTGTGTCTTAATACCCAGTTGTTGTGTGTGGAGAATACGTGACTGTTGCCCTGAGCCCCTTGGGCAGTACAAAGGGTTTTTACCAAGTAGGGTATAAACAATACCTGCCATTGCAGTACATAGTTTTCTAACTATTTTTTAGGCCCGAGCAGCATAGCGCTGCGAAGGCCTATTGTATTTCGAAAGTTTCTTATTAGGCCCGAGCAGCATAGCGCTGCGAAGGCCTATTGTATTTCGAAAGTTTCTTATTATTATTATTATTAGGCCCGAGCAGCATAGCGCTGCGAAGGCCTATTGTATTTCGAAAGTTTCTTATTATTAGGCCCGAGCAGCATAGCGCTGCGAAGGCCTATTGTATTTCGAAAGTTTCTTATTATTATTATTATTATTAGGCCCGAGCAGCATAGCGCTGCGAAGGCCTATTGTATTTCGAAAGTTTCTTATTATTATTATTATTAGGCCCGAGCAGCAAAGCGCTGCGAAGGCCTATTGTATTTCGAAAGTTTCTTATTAGGCCCGAGCAGCGAAGGCTGCAAGAGCCTATTGTATCTGTACTATTTCTTATTATTATTATTATTCTTTTAGCACTTTGAACGCATTTTACGGGGACTTCGCATATTCAAAAACTCAGGAAAACGTGGCAGTAAATTGTCCCCCGCGTGAAATAGCCGGTCTGTAATGGAATCCAAAATGGCCGCCCCCAAATTACGCCACAGCGCCCCCTAACGTGAGTTGGGGGAAACTGTAAGTCACAGAGATCTGAAACTTGGCACACCGGTAGATCTCCTCAAATCATGAAAAAAAGTCTCTTGGAGGTATGCCCTAAAACCCACAGGAAGTCGGCCATTTTGGCTCAAAGTGCGATTTTTGGCCATTTTTCATTTTCGCTCATGTCGAACTTTAACGAACTCCTCCTAGGGATTATGAGCTATCGGCTTCAAACTCGGTCATTATGCAGTTAAGGCATTGGAGATTAAAAGTTATCAAAGGTTTTCGTTTTTGAGCATGTTTAAGGGGTCCCCAGGGGCCCCGAAGTTAGGGTACTTTTGGAGAATTTCAAAGTGGAATAACTTCTACAAAAAAAGTTCAAATCAAACCAAGATTGGCAGTAAGGAGCCCCTTTGGATGCTTGACCATACTGGATGGTCAAATGATGACATCATCTAAGCCCCGCCCCCTTAGGGAAGAAAGTCGCTTTTTTTACTTGGGAGGGTCCCTTTCAGTCATTTTAAACACCAGCACCTTGAAACTTTGTCAGATGATAGAAAACATGTTGGTCTAACTTCGTTTAAAGCACAGAGAGTCTGAGGTAAATGGTGTTGCCGTGGCGCCATGGCAAAGTGAGGCGTTTCGCCATGAAAATACGATTGGCTCTCATTTCCTCATTATTAATCAGATCTGCACCAAAATCGCAAGAGATGATCCTAGTCCAACTCCAAACAGGAATCCAGAGCAATATTTTGTGGGCGGGGCTTAATTTCACTACAGCGCCCCCTAGAAATAACAAACTTCAAACCACCAGCCCCAAGCCGTTTTTAGTGCTAGAATATTGAAACGTTGAACACATTTGCATCTCATCAGGCCCTAACTAAAAGCCTCTTGAAGCCATGGTCTAAACCCCACCGGAAGTCGGCCATTTTGAATTACAATTTACTCTCTTGTGAAAGCACTGACCTTTTTTCAAAAAATTGTATAAAATCAGCCTTTTATCCAAATGAGCTAAAACTTTCAAAATACGTTCTTTACAAAGCCTGCTGTAAGCTGGTTACAATAGCAAAGCGCTTCTTTAAAGTCCGTCACTCTGATTTTTCAAAAGTTTGCGTTCTCGCCTAATAGTTGGTCAAGTGGACAGATAATGCCAGTAAAA
>NW_024038912.1:0-5733 GCF_016077235.1 Cyprinodon tularosa | reverse complement strand
TTTAAAACAACTTTGGCCAAGATGGAGAAAATTTTGGGGAGGAACAAAGACAGCAGTGGGAGCAGGAAAAATGCTGCCTCCTGACCAGTAAGCCTGATCCCTCTGAGGTGGAAAAGCTGAAAAATCAACTGCAGTCGCAGAAGGTCACCCATGAAGAACAGGTCGCTGCTCTGAATCATGAGCTGAGCAAGAGAAACAAGGACCTGCAAGATGCCATCAAAAGGGCTGAACAGCTGGAAGAAACCCTGATTAAAGAGAAAAGCCAAGCAAAAGAGGCTCAGGATCGCTTTGCCCAGAAAAATGAGGCAACGTCCAGACTACAAGTTGCTCTGGTCCAAATGGAGAGAGCTTTGGCGGAGCAGCGCCTGCAGTGGGAGAAGGAAAAATCTCAGGCTGCTTTGGTCAAAGTTCAGCAAGACCTGGAGAACCAAAGACAGCTCTGGATCCAGGAAAAATCCAGGCTCCTGACAGAGCAGCAGAAAACTGTCAGAGATGCAGAAGCCGCTATGAAAGATGTTCAGGAGGTACTGCACAATGAGAGGCAGCAGTGGCAAACGGCGACGGACAATTTTCAAGAAATACCCAAAAACAAATCTTTCAGAAAAAGAATCCTTAAGGTCTTCAGAGGCTCTAAAAAGGCTGCACCTCACTCAGAAAACTGACCACAGCTAAACCCGAAGAAACTCTCCTTCAACCAAACCATCACACTGACAAAATACTTCCTGAAGCTCCAACTCCCCAACTGTAACCTTTAACCCCCCTATTAGCATTATCAGCTTTTAACCCTTCTCAGAAACCTTCATCTCTCCACCTTCAACCCTGAACTTGCCCAACCCAAATATGGACACGCTTCATCTGTCATGGTCCTGGTCTGATTGTTCCTGTTATCCATTTGTTGTCCTCTGCTGCCCTCTTGTGTCCTCCCTTCCTCTGTTTCTCTGTCCTGCCAAGCACCTGCTGCCAATTTCCTCGTCAGCTCTCTCTCTGTCTCTGTCCTCTTTAAAAGCCCTCCCTGTTCAGCTCCTGTTTGCTGGATCCTCGTCAAACATCCTGTCTAACTTCTGTCTGTGTACCTCATCTCTCCCTGGCTCCTAGTTTGGATTTACCACTGATGTCTCCTTGGTTCAGGTTCGTTTGCTGTTTACTTTTGGACTCTGATTCCTGCTCCTGGATCTGTGAACTTTAATAAAACCACTTTAATTCACCTCTGCCTACTGGTCTCTGCGTTTGGGTCCTCCATACAAACACCGATTCATGACAGAAGGATCCAGCCAACAACATGGACCCAGCAGAGAACCAGGCATGTGAACTCCTCAGCCCTCCCCATATACAGGAGTCTGACCTGTGGAGCTTTTTTTATGGGGAGAGAGAAGATTTTTTTTTGTTCCTGCCTCCGCCATCAGCTCCAAGAGCCCCTCGGTGGGGGCTCCAAGCCTCCAAGGCCCCTCAGCGGGAGCTCAAAGCCTCCAAGGCCCCTAAGCGGGCGCCCCAAGCCTTCAAGTCCCCCTCCATGGTGGTTCCTGTGCTGCAGTGGGCGGCCCCTTCGGAGGCTGTTCCTGAGCCGCAGTGGGCAGCCCCGTCCGAGCCTGATCCTGTTCCTGAGCCGCAGTGGGCGGCCCCGTCCGAGCCTGATCCTGTTCCTGAGCCGCAGTGGGCAGTCTCGTCTGATCCTGTTCCTGAGCCGCAGTGGGCGGCCTCGTCTGATCCTGTTCCTGAGCCGCAGTGGGCGGCCTCGTCTGATCCTGTTCCTGAGCCGCAGTGGGCGGCCTCGTCTGATCCTGTTCCTGAGCCGCAGTGGGCGGCCTCGTCTGATCCTGTTCCTGAGCCGCAGTGGGCGGCCTCGTCTGATCCTGTTCCTGAGCCGCAGTGGGCGGCCTCGTCTGATCCTGTTCCTGAGCCGCAGTGGGCGGCCTCGTCTGATCCTGTTCCTGAGCCGCAGTGGGCGGCCTCGTCTGATCCTGTTCCTGAGCCGCAGTGGGCGGCCTCGTCTGATCCTGTTCCTGAGCCGCAGTGGGCGGCCTCGTCTGATCCTGTTCCTGATCCTGTTCCTGAGCCGCAGTGGGCGGCCTCGTCTGATCCTGTTCCTGAGCCGCAGTGGGCGGCCTCGTCTGATCCTGTTCCTGAGCCGCAGTGGGCGGCCTTGTCCGAGCCTGATCCTGTTCCTGAGCCGCAGTGGGCGGCCCCGGCCTCGTCTGATCCTGTTCCTGAGCCGCAGTCGACGGCTCCCTCTGAGGCTGTTCCAGAACCGCAGTTGACGGCTCCCTCTGAGCCTGTTGCAGAGCAACAGAAGCGGGGGCGGCGTCCTCCCTGGCGCATCCTGCTGAAGCGGGGGCGGCGTCCTCCCTGGCGCATCCTGCTGAAGCGGGGGCGGCGTCCTCCTCGGCGCATCCTGCTGAAGCGGGGGCGGCGTCCTCCTCGGCGCATCCTGCTGAAGCGGGGGTGGCGTCCTCCTCGGCGTATCCTGCTGAAGCGGGGGCGGCGTCCTCCTCGGCGCATCCTGCGGAGGCGGCGTCCTCCTAGGTTCCTGCTGCATTGGAGACGCCGGCCTCCAGAGCGTCTCTCTCAGCTCCGGCCCCACGGCCGGCCTCCAGAGCGTCTCTCTCAGCTCCGGCCCCACGGCCGGCCTCCAGAGCGTCTCTCTCAGCTCCGGCCCCACGGCCGGCCTCCAGAGCGTCTCTCTCAGCTCCTGCCCCACGGACGGTCTCCAGAGACTTTTTGTTTCCCTCGCCCACCCTGGGTGGGTTGTTTTTAGTTCTGGACATTTTAGGGCGTCTGGGATCCGCCCTTAGGTGGGGGGTACTGTCATGGTCCTGGTCTGATTGTTCCTGTTATCCATTTGTTGTCCTCTGCTGCCCTCTTGTGTCCTCCCTTCCTCTGTTTCTCTGTCCTGCCAAGCACCTGCTGCCAATTTCCTCGTCAGCTCTCTCTCTGTCTCTGTCCTCTTTAAAAGCCCTCCCTGTTCAGCTCCTGTTTGCTGGATCCTCGTCAAACATCCTGTCTAACTTCTGTCTGTGTACCTCATCTCTCCCTGGCTCCTAGTTTGGATTTACCACTGATGTCTCCTTGGTTCAGGTTCGTTTGCTGTTTACTTTTGGACTCTGATTCCTGCTCCTGGATCTGTGAACTTTAATAAAACCACTTTAATTCACCTCTGCCTACTGGTCTCTGCGTTTGGGTCCTCCATACAAACACCGATTCATGACATCATCTATGATAGCCAGAAGGTGTTTTTCTTGCAATGCTTTCTCCAAGAACCTTTCAATGGACCCTGGCCGTTCCTTGTCACATCTTGTGAATCGCCTGTGCACGTGAAGAAAACTTTTCTGAAGAGAAAAGATGAATCCAATCAGTCATTTCTCTGACGAACTTTATGTTCAACAACAACTTAAAACAACGTCTCGCCCAAAGACTGAAGACGAAGGAAAACATCCAATTTTACAGCTTCTTCAAAGTAAGACAGCTGCTGAAGGACACACTGCTGATAAAACCAGCAGCACTATAATGGTGTCAGAGTTGGAGTTTAATGCCATCTTAGGCTCCAAAGACGAGAAGATCTCAGCACTTCAGCAGGAAAACGCCTCATTAAGAGAAGAAGTGATTAAGCTGACTCAGAAAATAGAAATGCAGTAAACAGATCATGAAGATGAGGTTGCTGTTCTGTATGATGAGCGCATTAAGACAAACAAAGACCGCCGAGATGCCGTCAGAAAGGCCGACCAGCTCAAAGTATTTCTGATAACTGAGAAGAACAAAACAAAGGAGGCTGAGATCTGTTTGGCCAAGCAGATGGAAGAAACATCTAGATTACAAGCTGCTCTGGCCAAGATGGAGACAGATTTGGAGGAACGAAGACAGCAGTGGGAGCAGGAAAAATGCTGCCTCCTAACCAGTAAATATGATACCCTCTGAGGTGGAAAAGATGAAATATCAACTGGAGTCGCAGAAGGTCACCCATGAAGAACAGGTCTCTGCTCTGCATCATCAACTGAGGAAGAGAAACAAGGACCTGCAAGATGCCATCAAAAGGGCTGAACAGCTGGAAGAAACCCTGATTAAAGAGAAAAGCCAAGCAAATTAGTATTATCAGCTAATAACCCTTCTCAGAAACCTTCATCTCTCCACCTTCAACCCTGAACTTGCCCAACCCAAATATGGACGCGCTTCATCTATGAGAGCCAGAAGGTGTTTTTCTTGCAATGCTTTCTCCAAGAACCTTTCAATGGACCCTGGCCATATCGCTCCACAGGCCTGCGGGAGTCCTTCCTAGTCTGGAAAAATGGTTTACTGCTGTATAAGAGGACCCTTTGTAAAGCAAGAGCAGCATACTTCTCCTCATTAATAGAGGATAATAAGAATAATCCTAGATTTCTTTTTAATACAGTTGCCAAACTCACCCAGAGCCATAGCTCTGTTGAACCGTCCATTCCACCTGCTCTTAGCAGCAATGATTTTATGGGATTCTTTATAAATAAGATTGATCTTATTAAAAATAAGATCATAAGCACTCCTCTATCCGCGATTGTACCTCAGGTAGTCATGGAATCTGAACCGGGTTTAGACTGCTTTGATCCAGTTGAACTTTCTGAATAAGCTAAATTATTGTCTTCATCTAAGCCTTCAACTTGTATGTTAGATCCAGTTCCAACCAGGTTATTTAAGGAGGTATTCCCTTTGATCTCCTCCTTCATTTTAGATGTGATTAATCTATCTCTGTTACAGGGATATGTACCTAAAGCTTTTAAGGTTGCTGTAATTAAACCTCTGCTTAAGAAACCGTCTCTTGACCCAGATGACTTGGTTAATTATAGACCTATATCCAATCTTCCTTTCTTATCCAAAATTCTTGAGAAAGTAGTTGCCAAACAAGTTTGCGATCACTTACACCATAATGAACTTTTTGAAGAGTTTCAGTCTGGCTTTAGAGCTCATCATAGCACTGAAACAGCTCTGGTGAAAGTCACTTATGATATTCTCATGGCCTCAGATAATGGACTTGTATCTGTGCTCGTCCTGTTGGATCTCAGTGCTGCATTTGATACAGTTGACCATAATATTCTTTTAGAAAGACTTGAATATTTTGTTGGAATTAAGGGAACAGCACTAGACTGGTTTAAATCTTATCTATCTGATCGAATTCAGTTTGTTCATGTTAATGATAGATCTTCAACACGCTCAAAGGTTACCTGTGGAGTACCACAGGGATCAGTGCTAGGACCAATTCTCCTTACTTTATACATGCTCCCAATCGGTAGAGTTATTAGACAGCATGGGATTAATTTCCACTGTTATGCTGATGATACCCAGCTATATCTGTCTATAAATCCAGATGAAGCTAACCCATTACATAGATTACAGGCATGTCTTGAAGACATAAAAACCTGGATGGCTCTTAACT
Source organism: Cyprinodon tularosa (assembly GCF_016077235.1). NCBI lineage: Eukaryota > Metazoa > Chordata > Actinopteri > Cyprinodontiformes > Cyprinodontidae > Cyprinodon > Cyprinodon tularosa. The sequence goes on along the minus strand of NW_024038912.1, from coordinate 338 downwards.
TTCTGCTTCTGAATGCAGACAAAACAGAAGTTATAGTCTTTGGACCAGTGTCTCTGAAAAAGAAGCTGATTAGCCAGTCACTTCATTTGGATGAGATTAAACTGATTTCAGATAATAAAGAAAAAAATCTTGGTGTTATTTTTGATCACCTGTCCTTTAAATCCCATATCAAAGAGGTTTCTAGAATTTCCTTCTTTCATCTGAGGAACATTGCAAAAATTAGAAATATCCTGTCCAGGGGTGATGCTGAGAAACTAGTCCATGCATTTGTTACTTCAAGGCTGGACTATTGTAATTCTTTACTATCAGGAAGTCCACAAACTGTAGTTAAAGCCTTA
>NW_024038911.1:0-5348 GCF_016077235.1 Cyprinodon tularosa | reverse complement strand
GCCCCCCTAATAAAACAAAATAAACTGAATTGAACTGAATTAAACAAAACAACCATTATTTCATCAGGACTAGGATATATACCTGTCTTTGCTAACTTTAGAATAAAAGTGGGATTACTTAAAGGTTTTTGGGCAAAAGATGATTTCATACGATGATTTTCAGTGTGGCAAATATTGGCAAATCAAAATGTTGTATCTCCAATGGAATTCTATTGAAAAATGAGGAAATTTAAGCAACCATAGTTTCTCCCACCTAATAGATTTGTTTGTTTTTTACTTTGAGCACAAACAATAAAAATCAAATGCATGATTTTGGTGTCATACTTTGAAAAGAACTGACATTTAACAGAGGTGTGAAATAGGAATAGTTGTTGCTGTACATACGTGAAGTTCTCATGTAAATATAAATATACACAGGTGTTTAAATTATGTTAAAGAGTACCACTATATTTTAATCATTGTAAATAATGCTTCCTGTATTTGTTTCAGCCCCTATATAATTTCTATACTGTAGCTTATATGCTGTATGGTAGCATTGCCCCCAGGAGTCTTTAGAAAGTGCTATTTAAGAGCTATGTCTGTAGGTCTGAATGTATTTATATTTTTAGACAGACTATTGTATGTGGACTAAAACTGGAGGTGAGCATGGTGTTTCCTTTTGGTGTTGCTTTCCCCAGATTCCTATTGAATGAATGAAAGCAGTAAGTAACCCATTCTTTTCTTCGTTTTGTCTCCTAGGATCAAGAGGAGCAGGCTTTCTTTGCTGTGTTTGATGGTCACGGCGGCGTGGATGCTGCCATTTATGCTGCCAACCACCTGCATGTCAATTTATTCCATCAGGAATGCTTCAGCCAGGACCCCAGTGAGGCACTGTGTAGAGCCTTCAAGCTGACTGATGAGCGCTTTGTGAAGAAGGCCTCCCGAGAGGTAACCCTGTCCCTCATAAACAGAAAGACCTCTTATTTTGTCCTGTCATGCTGTTTTTTTTTTTTTTTACAGTTGCAACTCTCGTAGTCTTGTCGTTTTTATATATGAGTTTGTTATAGATGTACATTTTTAAATTTGGTTTGGTTGCTGTTTGTTGCAGCACCTGCGCTGTGGAACAACAGGAGTGGTGACCTTCCTGCGAGGCCGAACGTTGTATGTGGCCTGGTTGGGAGATTCCCAGGTCATTCTGGTCCGTAGAGGGCAGGTGGTGGAGCTGATGAAACCACATAAACCAGACAGAGAGGTGAGACACAGATCTCTTTCTTCAAAGAACAAAGAAATAACAAATTGTTTTTTTGTTCTTTGGCAAACCGGTTAACATTACCAACATAGCCTAATTAATTTGTCTTAAATTGGCTTACTTAGCCTAGCTTTCTTGGGCCTAAAATAACTTTGGCAAGCACACTTGATCTCACCTTTCTCATTCAATTAGATAACAGAGATAGATTTGTATTGAATTCTAAATGATCAAAGCCAACATTTGTCACTCAGCAGAGCTTCCCACTTCTCAATCTGTCCAAGAAACCAAACTGCATTTTACTTCTAACAGGATATTTTTTGAGTCTCTATATCTAAACATAATTGTTTTATTTTCATTGTATTTTTATAAATAGTATTGAATCTAAAGAAACAGATTTAAAAAATATAGATAAAGGGCAGTCATATTCTTCCGTTCTGCTCTGAGCATGTGCAACGATGATGTCATCCATGCATTTTCTGTCACGCTTTATCCCTACTGGGTTCGCAAGGGGCGCTGGTGCCTATCTCCAGCTGTCTATGGGCGAGAGGCGGGGTACACACTGAACAGGTCACCAGTCTATCACAGACGATGATGTCAGACAAACAATATAACAGAAATTATCTAATCCATTCGTCTTCTCAGCAAAGTGATTATTACCATTTTACACAATGTAGTTTGGTATGATTAAGGATAGAAATTATTTATGTAGGTACTGATTCCAAAGCACATTTAATTGTCTTTTTTCTCTTAATGCACTAAAGCTGTCACCCTGAAGATTACCCAGAATCCCTTTTACAGTTAATGACAGTTAAATACATTTTAACACTATTGTTTTATAAAAGTTCTAAAAGCTCTCCCACTTCATAGTTGGATATTTTGGTCCAAATAGTCTTTAGACCAAAATATGCATCAAGAAATACTGTTGCATCAAGAACTTAATCAGAGGTGCTGGAACCAAATATTGTGCTTTGTTTTTTGCACACTTTGGACGAAGAACAGATGTGGCTTTTCTTGTGGAGTCTTCCAATGTCGCTGAGATAGTTTGATGGATTGGAAGAAGGTTACTCTAAGCACCTCTAATGAGGAAGTTGCTAATGCGCAGTGACTGCCCATTGTACATCACTATGTGGAAGCATACTAATTTTTCAAACATGTAAAAGCTGCACATGCATAGAAATTTTAGAACTGCTTTAAGATGTTTTCTTCTTTTAGATTTTTCCTTTTGATATGTTTACCATACAATATATGACTTGTAAATAAAATTCAATTTAACTTACAAACTTTTAGATATATTTTACATAAATATAAGCATGTACAGGAGATATCCCTAAATCAATCTGATATCAGCCATAATACATATATCAGAATATATGGCCCGGCATCTAAAAAATCTGAGATGTAAGAAAGCTGATGTGACTTATTGGTTGATAATGATTGGGTCAGTTGTTCCTCCGTTGCTGCTGACATATTACTTTATCGAGCATTTTCTAACACCCCTAATTACAAAATGAATAATAAAAGCATTTGTGCCGATATCAAGTCAATATCAGTATCAGAAAAACACCCAAAGCTGCAATATTTTGATTGTATTTGAAATTAAAAAGTTATATTGAGATATCCTTAGCATTTACTTTACAGCTTAACTAAAAATAGAACAAAGAGGAATTTCTAAGTTATATACTTTTAATTTAAAGGTGAAATAACTTTTACATTCCGCACTTATGACTCCCTTTTTTGTAGTACTAATAAACGTATTTTAGGTTTTATTGAAAAGTATGTTAACTCAGGCTTGAGGATGTTATGTTCTAGGTATAATTCAATTTATTTCAAAATATGTCCTGACATCTAGTTAAAGTAAATCTCTTCCTCTAGTCTTGTTGATTTTTTACTTGTTCTTTTCATACCTTAAAAAGAGATATCTGTCAGGGTTTGGTTGTGGTTTGGAGGACCCAAATGCAGAGGCAGAGGCTGAGGAGATTTCTGGGAGTTTTAATGGGGCAAAACAGTAAACAAAGGCAGGAATCCAAAAATCCAACTAATAATGAGAGGCAAACCAGAACTGAGAAGACATCTGGGGGAAACCAAACACGAGGAGCCAGGGAGAGACGAGGAACGTGGACAACAGCATGGGAGGACAGCAAAGACAAGGAACCAACAAAGAGTGAGAGCAGAGGGAGAGCATATATAGGAGAGAGAGACAAAGGGAGGGCTAACGAGCAGACAAGGAACAGGTGTGAGAGGAGACAACGAGGGAGCCAAGGGGAAAGGAACATACACACACAAGAGGGCAAAAGAGGACAACAGAGAAACATGAGAACTAATATAAATCTAGAAATACAACAAAACTGGAATTAGGCCAATAAATCTAGAAAACAAGGAGCAAAGAAAAGAACAGCAGAACCAAGACCATGACAATATCAAGAAAACACCCATCATGCTTATTTTGTTGTCACCTTTCCTGACATTTAGGGATAGCACTTTATATTTTTAGTCTAAAAACAGAAGTACAATCTTACCCCAAAAAGGGAACAATATTGCATGGACCATTACTTTTAAGTAGCATGCAGGGCAGGTGGAGCACACATGATTGCTATACTGCATAGAATAGCAGCATCAGATGGTGACCACCTTTTTGTGTTTGCAGGATGAGAAGCAGAGGATCGAGGCTCTGGGAGGATGTGTGATTTGGTTTGGCACGTGGAGGGTCAATGGGAGTCTGTCCGTATCCAGAGCAATAGGTAGAGTAAAAATGCATTGTTTGAACTGCATTGCTAATCACCCAAACATCAAAACAGAAACATCAAAACTATCATAAAGAGAGACAGAATTTGCTGCCACTCATGGTTAAAATAAATGCGCCTTTTCTATTGGTTATATTGAATGACTTTGAAGCTTCCAGTAGCTTCCAGTTAGTCATCAAATTAGGTGTGGCCTATTAAAGATGATTTTGAAATTTCCATTTTTAATGAGCTTAAACCATTAATTAATAAGGAATAAAATGTTTGCCTTTTAAAAATATCACCAAAACAGACAGAGTTAAGTTAAAAAGTGTGTTATTTGATTTCAAAATGGCTTCGGACAAAATATTTATTCACTTCTCTATGTTTAATGGAGCAATCTGGATGAAAACTGCAGTGCTAAAAAATTTGGTTGATCACTGAGAAGCACTTTTCCTGTTTTCTCAAGAATTTAAACGATTTATTTCAGGTGATGAATTTCAGGTTTTGAAGTGTCTACTTGCCATCACCCCAATGCTGTTTTGTTATATTGGAGACATGATTCTGATTTAAATATAATCCTCTAAATAGGAGACTCAGACTCATACTGTATATCTTTAGTTATTTTAAATGCAGTTTTATTTACAATAGGTCCAAAACAACAGTCTACTTTTGTTACTAATGTTGATTTTTAAAATAATGCTTACAGCTCTTAGAGCTGTAATGTTACAGATGTTTTTCCTGAAATTATCAGGCTATTGCCCCTATGTACCAACAAATACTATTTTAATACAACAAAAAGATATTTTATATATGAACACATTCAGAATGTTAATATGTAGAAGTAAGTTTAAAGCAAACACTCTGCAACTTTAGAATTAGAACAAGGAGCCTGTTTTGGTTAAAAAGGTGACATACAAATACAAGCAAATATTTACAGTTGACATAAATAAATGTGGGAATTGGAAATTTTTTTTTTTTTTTTTTTCCAAGATGACAGTGAAACAAAACAGGAGGACTCCCTGAATCCCACTAAAGACACATTTGCACAGGAGGTTTTTGAAAATTCACACCCTAAAATGGTGTTGTGTGCTTTTTAACAGAGATTCTGAAGACTGCTAAACAACATGATGATGTTGTAATGCATTGTTGCAGAGGTGGTATCACTTAAGTGTTGTTCAAGTCTATAAGAAAGACTGTCTCAAGGGGTTTCTGTTACTACTTTGGTGATCATATTCAGTTGTGAGGCTGCACCTACTCACTTCTTAATGTAGTCCCACAAGACATTTCCTTTATCTTTGGATGCATGAGTTTTTTTTCTCCCTCTTTTGCTATTCAAATCCTCTTACCTTGAGTCACCTTCTTTCTTCCTGCTTTTGTTATACCAGGATAGGCACACTTCA
>NW_024038910.1:0-5959 GCF_016077235.1 Cyprinodon tularosa | reverse complement strand
TAATTAATTTCAATTTTTTTTTACAAGTCTTGACTTTTCCACATATGATTTCAGACTTTAATACTTATTATACATGTTCAACATTTATGTTCCTATTCTTAAGCTACTCATTTTTGTCTTCAACTAGTTAAGATTCAACTTTTTTACTGTTTATGTTACCGTTTTTGCTATTTTATGAAATTTCTGCATATTTTTTCCCAATTTTGGCTTGATTCTGCTCTCTTTCTGGAAAGGCATTAAGCTTTTCTGCTTGCTGTTAATTCATAACATGCCTGCCATGTTTCTGCTGTTGGCTTCAGCTACTTTTAAGAAACTAGACATTTTTTTTTGCTATTCCATACCATTTCAGCAGCTTTGACTTTCAATTTCAGCCTTTTTCTGCCATTTTAACCTTACAGCTTACAGTTTAGCGTACAGCATTCACACTGCATTTTCGCAGGAAATGCAACTTTTTCTAGTATTTCTATTTAATACTGACTTTTGTACTTTATATAACCTTCTTCCTTTTTTATCTTCATTCCACCTTTTTTGCCATTTTTCAATTTCTTTTTAATAAATGATTTTCCTTCCCCTTTCCCTAAAGGAATTGTAATTGTTATTGCCTCCTCTAAAGCCTTTTTTGCTAATTTGTCTGCCTTTTCATTTTCTTTTACCCCTTCATGTGCTGGAACCCAATAAAACCAAATATCAATGCCACCCCTGTATAATCTAAATAAACTGTGCTGAATTTCTAATACTAAATCTTTCCTATTATTTCCTTCTCCCTGAATACTTTCTAAAACTGCTTTGGAATCCGTGTAAACCGTATACTTAATAGGGAGGAAAAATAATGACAAATGTGAAGGATGTGGAGAGATAGAAAATGTAGAACACGTATTGATGAACTGTAAAACATCTGAACCTGAAAGGGAGAAATTGAAAAGAGTTGAAAGGACAGGCCAAGAATGGAGTCTTAAAGTTTTATTGGGAAATAAAGGAAATATAAAAGATATTTATAGATTAAGGAAAGCATTATTTATTTATCTTCAGAATAAAAAATAAAAAAATAGAATTTAATAGATGTAAAACAATGTTGCTACACACTCATGAACAGTAGGTGGCGGTATGCACGCCCCTTCCCTAGAGCCCGGTGGGATCGAAAACATTTTGAATGGAAATCAGTGGGGAGAAATTAATAAACTTCTGGTCCCAGTCGCTCTCTGTCATTGATTCCAGATATGCTGGTTGTGTATTTAAATTGTTTTGTTTTTTTGAGTTCCTCTTTGGTCAAAATCTGGTCAAAACCCATCAATGAGATCGCACCAAACAGGAAGTTAAATGCATAAAGGATCCGGTAGATTTCCAAATAAAACACATCCGATCTTAACCCATGATCATTTTGTCAACATTATTTTCTGCCGTATGCCACGACGTAATGCATTGATCTGAAAATCAACCTCAGACGCAACGCACGCAGTGGCGAGGGTTTGATCCGTCAGATGGAGTTAAATCACAAAGAATTCAATGTTGAATCGGGGCGGCGGCTAAATGCTAGGCGATGGGTAGCAGCCTAAACGTTGCAATTTCACATAATCCTGACGAGATCTGAAAAACCGTAGCAAAAACTAGCAAGCGGGTGATTATGTATGTTCACTAAGTAAATATTATGTAAATAAACCCTACACTTCTCGCTATAAATGTAATCAAAACCCATTTAAATGCAGTAACTGATTGAAATTATTGATTTTCCCACTAAAAGTTAGAGAAATCTCAGCCATGTTTATACCAAAACGTTACAGTTTCACATTATCTTGAAAAATCTTTGCAAGAAACTAACAAGCAAGTGAATATGTACATTCCCTGAGTAAATATTCTGGCAACAAACTATACATTTCTCACTAGAAATGTAATCAAAACTCATTTTAATGCAAAAACAAACTCAAGTTATTAACCCTTTGAAACCGAACGTGTCGCCCGCGACACATTTCACAAGCCAACTTCAACTTACCGTAACTCTGCGACGGTTTGCGCTATCAGAAAAATTCAAACTGTCTTTGAAAGAAAATAAATTGCACTTTCAGACATGCATAGTGTTATTACGGTAATTGACTTCCCGCCGCTCCAGGAAGCCCGCGAATGCTAGTCTGTGTCTCCCTCTGCTGCACGGACGAAGAGTGCAGAGTGAGGAGGAAAAGATGAGCGACAGAGCGGAGAGTCAGAGTGAAGCGCATGATAATATGACTAACAAACGTCCTTCAAGAGATAAAAAGAAACCGAGGAGGTTCCTGGATGGTTTTGTGTTTGAAAAAGGAGATCCAGTTTTTTCTTCTGAAGAAAGGTAATGTTTGATCATTGAATAACATTTTGAATTTTATTTCTGAATGAATGGGGCTTGTTACTTCATGGATAATAGCTTTTACTTGGTACACATAATTGGATGTATTTATAGATTTATTTTCAATTTTATTTTGTTTTTGGAATAGTTTAGAGAGTATAAAAAAATAAATAAATAAAAAAAAGAGTATAAGTTATTATAATATTCATCAATATTTACTTTGTGTAAAAGTGCACTTTTGCTCACTATATATGACACTCCTAAGTACAGCACCACACTCTTCATGTATTCATGTGTAGCTTACTATGACTTTTTTTATTGCTTAGTGTGGATTTGAGACCAACTTTATTTATTTACTACTATAAATAAAAGCTGTCATTGCTGTGACAAACTTGTATATTTACTGTTTTTAGAACATTTTCTGATGAAGAGCAGCTGGCTCCAAGGGGGCGAAGTAGAAGAGACAGAATTCCTTCTGGAGGGTCTGCTGGGGTCCATGCTGGGAGTATGAGGCACCGCAGCCGTTCCCCACATCATCCAAGGTGGAAGACCCATGAAGAGCCTGATGAGAAAGGCTTTCAACCCCTAAGGTTCTTCCCCAAAAGAATCCCTGGTGTTCAACCCCCTCTAAATGTAGGAAATCCACAACCAGGTGAAATTTTTGAGTACTTTTTTGACAATGAAGTCCTCACATTAGTTTGTGATTTTACAAACAAGGGGGCAGCCAGGAACCTGGAGAAAGGGAGGAAGTTCTCCTGGACTGAAATAAGTCCAGGGGAACTGAAGAAATTTATAGGCATGCTGCTCTACATGTCAATCAGCCGCCTGCCAAAAATCAGAGATTTTTGGCGGACTGGAAGTATTTTCAGTCTTCAAACACCAGCTACCATCATGTCCAGAGACCGGTTCTTGGCCATTTTGGCCAATGTTAGAATGAGTGACCCAGAGGAGGATCAGCAAAATGATAAACTAAAGGGCACAGAAACATATGACCCTCTCCACCGGGTCAGGCCACTGATGGAGATGATTGGGACAAGGTGCTGTGCCTTATACCACCCAAGGCAGCACCTTGCAGTAGATGAGAGGATGGTTTCGACCAAAGCCAGGCTCAGCATCAAACAGTATATGAAAGCCAAGCCAACAAAGTGGGGCCTGAAATTTTTTGTATTGGCTGATAAAAATGGCTACACGGTGGATTTCCAGCTGTACACTGGAAAATCTAACGTGTCATCGGGAAAGGGGCTGTCGTTCGATGTTGTGACCACCTTAGTGAAAAAAGAGTACCTGGGCTCTGGATACATTGTCTACACGGACAACTTTTACACCAGTCCTGTCCTGTTCAAACATCTGAGGCAGCAGGGATTTGGCGCTTGCGGGACATACAGGCAGGGAAGAGTTGGTGTCCCCACCACCACTGAAAATGCCCTCACCAAAAAGTCCCCACGAGGCAGCATCCGGTGGATCAGGGATGGGGAGCTTCTTTTTGTAAAATGGATGGACACCAGGGAGGTCTCGATGTGTTCCACCATCCACCCTGTTTACACTGGAGACTCTGTTCAGCGCTGGCAGAAGTCACCTGATGGGAAAGTACAGGTCGCTGTCCCCAGGCCCACTGCTGTGACAGAATACAATAAATACATGGGAGGGGTGGACACATCGGACCAAATGATTGGGACACATTCTATCCACCGCAAAACAAAAAGGTGGGTCACCACTGTGTTCCAACATTTGGTCGACATCGCTGTGACAAACTCCTTTGTTATTCACAAGGATCAGTGTTGTGCAATGAGAAGCAAGCAGAAGACCCGACAAAGTTTCCAGGAGGAGCTGGCAGCACACCTCCTAGGTGTTCCTCTTTATGACGAGCCACAAAAAGAAGCTGGGAAAAAACATCTACCAGTCCCATGCAGCAGCAACAAGCAGGCAAAGTCTGAGAGAGCAAGCATGGGGAGACGGCGCTGCAAGCTTTGTCAGAGAAGCACAGCCTGGAGTTGTGAGCTCTGTAATGTGGGCTTGTGCCTTCAGGTGGACAGAAATTGCTTCTGGGAATACCACCAAGGCCCAGGAAAATAAGGAGAAATGCAGAGAGGGGAAAATCGCCTGTAAATAGTTTTAATTGTTAGTCTGTTTCTTATTTGTAAAAATAATTGAGAATGAAAAAAATATTGTAAATATGTTCTATAGTGTTGAAATTGTCAATTTGTGATGCAAAATCTGTACTTCATGTTCAAATGCAGTGTTTTATTTGCATAAAATCTCCAAAATCTAATTTCGATTTTTGTTTTTTCTTGATATCAAACAGTTTTAATAGTGGTTTAGTATCAAGAATAATGTAAAATAATGCATTTATTGAAAGCTCTAAATGATTCTGGAAAAATGTGCTGAAGCACTTGGCCACAGGACTTTTTCTTCCTACTTTTTACTTTAAACAAGTAAAAAAAATGCCAGGCGGACTTTTGAGTGACAGGCCTAAAAGGGTTAATCTTTCCACAAAAAATGAGCGAATGTCGGCCATATATATATATTTTTCTGTCTCCCAGCTGGAATCTTGAAAGTCACCTGACTAGGACGTAAAACAATAGAAAGCGTATAGGCAGAAGAAATGTAACAGTACCACAAAAAAATGGCCATTAATGTACCTCCACTACGTTTTGCAGTTTGGACCAACGTAGTGGGGGTACATTTTCCCATGAGACTGGGTTGGCCCTATCCCTTAACATAAATACCACATCAGCACCAATTCCTGTCACTTAACCTTGAGGCAATCAAAATGTGTTTCTCTGTGTGTCATGAGAATGGCATTCTTAGCCAGTGAGAGGCCAATGGACCTCTACTGTTGATGTAATTTGCAATGACACCTAATTTCAGGAGCTTTTGCCTCCTAAGCAACAGTGAGGGCAGGCCACTGAGAAACATAATCTAATCAATTTAAGAAGGGACAGGGATATTGCCCTCTGTTTTACTCTGTTTATCTCTGTTTTGCTCACATGTAGAAGTGGATGTGCAAATATCTCCTTTTTGCACATCATTAATCTGTGTCACTAAAAGCAATATTTATAATATCTTTGAAATTCTGTGCTAAGTGTGGAATTATTTATCCCACTAATCTACACCTGAGCACTTATAAATATCACCACAAAGCAAAACCATAAAAGTTTGAGTATGAGGAAGAGGATGGACAATGTCCTTAGAAAGAACAATTTTAACAAATCTATCCGCATCATTTGATCAAATTATCTTTTTAAAATGCTTAAAATTACATATTTCGTAATTTATATAAATAAACTGAATAAAATCAATTTGAGAAGATATTTTGCTAAGCTGTATATATTGGATTAGAAATTAATGAAAGTCAATGTAAAGTATAGAGATATGTGATTGTGATTGTGAATGAGCAAAGGCTGATACTAATGTGGCTGACCCTATTTTTTTTTTATTTACTTTTTTTACTTTTTTTTTTACAAGGTAAGTGACTCCAGGGAGACTGTTTAGAGGTGTTGTCTGCAATTATTTTAGGTTAAGGTGTCAAAATCCAGGACAGATGGACCCAGTATTCAAGGCGAGTCAGAGAGTGGGAGGTTTCAAAACGTTTAAGTACTGAAATAATAAAACAGAAGAGAACAGAAATGTGACCTGCAGTGGCTG
>NW_024038909.1:0-6006 GCF_016077235.1 Cyprinodon tularosa | reverse complement strand
CCAACAGGATAATGCGCCATGTTATAAAGGGAATCATCTCAGAATCATTTCTTGAAACTTTTCCACTTAAGTAATTGTGAATTGAGCATATTGACAGACAACATTTTATTTTTTATCTTAAATGCAAATTTAAAAAAAAATAATTACTGCTCTAAATGTATTGCTCTGTCAGCTAAAGATCTGTTTTGGTCTCTGTACTTTAATTAAATAAATCAATTCAAGCTAAAATGTAAGAGGCTATACCTGATCTCTTTGTATCAGAGATTTTCTTACCCAGGGTTGCAGGGGGGGGTAAAAACCCCCCTGCAACCCTGGTTTGCATTTGTATAGCTCACAGCATGTTCATTTACATGTTAAAGCCTCCCCTAGAATTCCATGGGGGGGAGGCATGGGGGGAACACTGCCTAAGAAATTCCACGTCAATTTCTGACAATTTACGGGAGTTTTCGTCGAAGCCTGCAAATTGCCGTATACTGCCGCTAACCTGAAGTTCCACGACAATCTACAGTGCCGCATATTGACGAAAATCCCACTTTTCATGCAGTGCAGGTTGCAGGCACCATTTTTAAGCTTTTTTATGTATTTTCTTTGGGCAGCCAGTGTTAAAGTGAAATAGATTTTCTAAAATGCTATTTAAGGTGTTCTAACTTTGATTTTCAAACACATAGACCTTCCAGGGTAGCTCCCGTTAGCATTCTGCCAACCTTTCCATTGCTGGTGTAATTTGAGTGTGTTTTTACAGTTTTATACATTGATGTTTGTCATGCTGGGCTTCACAGACTTAACCCACATGCAGAACACACCACGGACACAGGGGTAAAAGTTCAAAGGTTTATTCAGAGTTGCACAAACACGGTTCTGGTATAAGCCCGGGACAGACTTCTTGAGGGTTCTCTGTAGAGAAGGGAAAGTTTGGTTAGCCAGATGTCTGGAGTTTCTTGACTAAGTTAGAAGTTGGTTCAATACCTGGAGGTATTCAGACTGATTCGACGAGAGGGGAACCAATTGAGTCCAGAGCTTGTGGGTCGAGCAGAGGCTTGATAGCAGCAGCGTTTGTCTTCAGACTAGAGTTTGTTTCACAGACCTTGAGGGTTTGCCGGGGTTCTCTCCTGAGAACGGAATTCAGATCCAGAAGTGAGTCTTCAGGTTTGGCTCGTGAGGGCACGCGGACAGGTCTAGGAAACAAAGAGCACATCAACAGGTTAGAACACAGCAATGTTCAGAGGCACGTAGAATCAGACTAGCAGGCTTGGCTCAGGTTCTGCTAACCATAACTTGGCAACACTCTGGCGCTGAAGACACGTCTGGCTGCTGCTTAAGTAGCTGGTCTCCTGATCGGCTGATGATCTTCAGGTGTGCCTGAAGCTCCAGCTCAGGAGACCCAGGGCGCTCCCTGCTGGAGACAGATGGCAGAGAACTCCAGATCCCAACAATGTTTGTGTTTTACGGTCTACTCATTACGACTAAAAGAAACCTAGAGCTTTGAGGGCAGATGGAAAAGGGGCCAAAAAACATTTCAAACTGTTTAGGAAAAAAGATGTTAGAATACTTTTCAAACTGTTGTTTGCAGTGGGAATGTACACACCTCGAATACGATGGGCACTCCATGCCTGCACTGCTCTTGTTATTCCTATGCTGCTGACCTTACAGCGGAAATCTGATGTGCCGTATCTCATCGATGGATCGTCCGTGTCTAGCACCTCTTGGTTGACCATTTGAACAAGTGCCATTTTAACGGTAATTCACCCTTTGGTTTATTTCAGGCCAGATTCTCTCCACTGTATGGTTCTGTAAAAGACAAAATGCAACATGAATACAAAATAGATAAATAAGTTACAGAACAATACACAGAAAAAAGAGCACATCAGTGTAATCTAACATACATGGAGTTAAGCGAGGATCATGGTGAACTATAGCTATACTGAATCCATGGGTTAAGCCATTAATTAGGCATCACAGGTAATGAGTCTGAGTCAACAGGATAAAATGATCAATCCAGGTGTATTGGGTCATCATTACCATGGTTACTGAGGTCAGGCATAAATGCATAAATCATGTGAGGACAGAACATGTTTAATGATGTTTAACGGGCTGTTTAAATTGTTCTGTCAGCAATCTTCCTCAATGTTGCTCTCCAAAATGGTTATTGTTAAGCAACCATTGCTCAGTTTGTCCAGGACTGACTAATAAAACAATGGCAAGCAAGAAGCGTGGGACAAATGTATTGTTTCTTAATAAAATCTCACTTTAGTTGCTGTTGTCTGATGTCTCTCCCGGTTGTGCCTCTCAGTTCCATGGTCCACTCTGACCGGGTCCCACGTTACAAATGTAACGACTGCTCGTCTAACAAGCAAAAACAAGACGTAATTAACATTAACATGGTTGAGTGGATCTTCTTTAATAAAATATCTGTTATCTGTAGGACTGAACAGTGGTGCAGTGGGTAGAACTGATGGCTTGGAGGTTCTGGGTTCAAATCCAACCATGTGCGGGTTGTTTCTGGGTACTCGCTTCCTCCCACATACCAAAAACATTACTTTTAGGTTAATTGGCTTCTCTAAATTGTCCTTAGGTGTGAATGGTTGTTTGTTTGTGTGTTGCCCTGCGACAGACTGCCGACCTGTCCAGTTTGTACCCCGCCACCAGAAACCCCCGTGACCCCATGAGGGATAAAGCGGATCAGAAAATGGATGGATGGATTATCTGTAGAGTGCAATTGTATACTGCTTGTTCACTAATGTGCTGCCAAGGGCTGCATGATATTTGGAAAACTTCTAATATGCACTAACACTATTGAGACTTATAATTACAATCTGATTTCCAATAAATGAAATGGTTGGATATGCAGCAGGTACCAATACCAAAGGTGGTTGGGAAAAGTGATGCAATTAATATTTCTGGGAAAAAAATGAAGCTCACCTGTACACATGTTCATAAATTGACAGATTGATTTTAACTGGTATAGTAGCGTGCGCCACTATTGCCAAAACATGCGTGACTCTGTACACGGCCAACTTCTCGTTCTGATCCATGTGCAGTTTGTGACCCATGTATTCGGCTTGGTATGGCTTAGGGTTCAGGTTTCTGGACCCTAAAAGGAAAAACATTTAACAATAGAACTTACATTTTACTTTCAAATAACATCTGCAGTTAGAGATTTAAATTACAGATGCAATTTACAATGTTATAACCCTAATGTTCCAATTTAACTTGCTAAGCTCTGCTGCGATTTATAAGTGGACAATGAATTTCCTTGTTAACAACTATGCTCTTAACATCTGCAGTTGGATTTATTTTTCCCACTTGTCATTAATGAACATTTCTGTGGGTGGGTGTCACTGGATGTAAATGATAGATGGACCTGTATTTGCCCATGAAACTGGTTTACTTGGCACAGAGGGTATGGAAAGGTGCCTGACACTTTAATGACCAAAAAGTTTTACCAACATGAAGTCTGGTTAAGCAAGTATATCAATATAAAATATTACGTTATATGAAGGGTTAAATGTTTGGATCCCTGTTCTCTCAGTGACTCATTTTGATAGATACTACAATACATAACTACTACCGTATTTTCACGACTATAAGGCGCACTTAAACGTCTTTTTTTTTCCTCAAAATGTGCGGTGCGCCCTATGGTGCGGTGCGCCCTATGTGTGTTGTAACTGCGACTTTTGAGACCACCTCATTGAGGAGATGATGAAAGAGTGGCTGAATGTAAGGAGACCAGGTGTTTTTTTCCACTCATCACCATCGCTGTTAATCTGTGACTCCATGCGTGCCCATCTCACAGCTGATGTGAAAAACATGGGGAAACAAATTAACGCTGTGCTCGCTGTTCAACCGCTCGACATCGGTGTGAACCGGACCCAGCAGGTGCAGCAGAAGCAGCGAGTTTACATGCAAAGTCAATGGTTGACGCGCGTATAGGTGCAGCAAAAGGTCCCGCAGCCTTTAAGCATCTGACGCACCGCCAACGCGCTGCTGCTGCTCGAGATGGAAAAATTGAAGTTTTGCTGCTGGACGCGCCGCATCAACCAATCAGAGAAGCTGATCTGGGAGCTGACAGCGAGACAGACACAGCGCTCTGATGACATATGAAATTAACGCAAATGAAAAAGGCTGGATGGATGAGGAGATGATGAAAGGCAGGTGTATGTGAGGAGAACAGGTGGTTTTTTTTCCACGCATCACCATCGCTGTTAATATGTGACTCTATGCGTGCCCATCTCACAGCCGATGTGAAAAAAAAAAGGTGAATCAAATGAACGCTGTGCTCGCCGTTATCTCGGGGGTCTGACAAAGGAATTTCAACCGCTCGACATCGGTGTGAAGCGGCCGTTCAAAGCGAGCGGCGTGGGAGCGATGGATGACAGACTGAGACCACAGTTTCAGGATAAGTGGAAGGCAGCGCCGGGCAAGTTACGCCACCGTTTGCGGATGGATTGTAGATGCTTGGACTAATGTGTCTGCTGGCTCTGTTGTTCAAGCTTTCGCAAAAGCCGGCATTATTTCTGAGGAGCTGCGCTGCACGGAAAGTGACTCTGACAGCCAAGAAGGGGAAATTGGCATGTCTGATTTAGCGCAGCTGTTTAATTCAGAAACAGAGGATGATGACTTTGATGGGTTTGATTAATACTTTGTAATAAATACATGAATAAAGCACAATCATACTCAGTTTTGCTCCCGCTCTATTTTTCTACCTGAAAACTTAATTCAACAGCCGCCTCTGGGTGGGTCTCCTCCTCTTCACCGCGGCGGCTGGCAGGTGTTTTTTCATCTAAATAATCTAAATCTTGCAGCTATATTTGCTGTGATCAGTGGGAATAAAGTAGTTTTAATATGTTTTTAAGTGAGAAAGTCCACCTGAAAACTTCATAATTGCAGTCAGTTCATCCAGATTATCTATTTGTGTCGGAGGCGCTCAGACCCCCACATACCAGCGGTGCACCGACAGTAGGAATCCCTTCATCAGCAGCCTGTAGGCTGGGTAGCCTCCAGGTTCACGCGGTGGCTGGCAGGTGTTTTTCATCTAAATAATTTTAGCTGCAGGCACCAGGATACCGGTAATAAAAGCGAACATATTCCGTCGGCAGGTTTCAGGATTTTAAGTTAATTTAGGAGTGACCACAGCGCTGTGTCATCCGCGATGTGTCTGTCTCACGGCCAGCACCCAGGTTTGATTAATACTTTGTAATAAATACATGAATAAAGCACAGTCATACTCAGTTTTGCTCCCGCTGTATTTTTAAATACGCAGTAGAGGTATTTAAAGGTAGTAGAGGACATGCACCTGTATATAAAAAACGCGCCCTATAGTCCGGTGCGCCTTATGTGTGTGTTAAATACAGAAATGGGACACATGACTGAGAGTGCGCCTTTTAGTACGGTGCGCCTTATGGTCGTGAAAATACGGTACATACAGTCAAATTTACTGTTCATGGTTGGGGTGATGTTATTAGATAAAAAACAAAAAAAGTGTGCATTTTGCACATATAGTAAACACAATTGCCAGGTGTTCCATGACAAAACCTTATACATGTAACTTTAGCTAACCTGTTGTCGTTCATGATGGTAGGGCTGTTGCACCTTAGCCAACATCCTCCCCACTTGCCTCTCTGATGCATGGATACCATGTGCTGACAAATACCCCGTCATCATTTTCCTGCCATATCTTGGGCCTGTCTATTGAAAAGCCGAGAAACAAATACAAGTTGAGTTGTAAGATGGTTATGATGAGTAGTTAGAATTTTTGTATGCAATGAAAGGGTTGCGATAAAAAGAATTGAGAGAGAGCAAGAGAGAAGATAAGATGGGGCTTTATTAATGTCACAGCGGAGAAATGGTAAATAGCTTGTACTTGTATAGCACTTTAACTAGTCCTGATGACCTCCAAAGCGCTTTACACTACAGTTTAGTCATTCATCCATTCACACACACATTCACTGTGAGTGTACTTGTCACACACCGGCTTAATAAACAGAAGTGAAAGGTGATATAAAAAAG